>NC_090943.1:107443399-107473399 GCF_040807025.1 Struthio camelus
TCAGATTTATGTACTTCCATTAGAATTTAGCAACACTACTTATGGTCCTATGTTTTATTTTCACAAAGCAAAGTAACACCAGGGAGAGTAGTAGATACAAAAAAAAAAAAAAAAAAAAACTACAGCAATCAGGCACCACCTGAATTCACAGCAGTCACTAAAGAAGCAGCAAATGAATTTTCAGTCTGAGACCTCAGAAGGGAAAACAAGTACTATGTGAAAACAAAAGAAGGCACAAACCAGAGCTGTTGCATTATGAAAGAACACTGTCCAGAAGGGAACGGGGTATTTAGAGGAAGAAGGTTCCAGCACAGCCAGGTCTTGTACACATACAACATGGCTCAGGCTTTTTGATCAAAGTTGGTGACCGCTAACATCTGTGAAGCTCTGCCTGTGTCTTACTTTAAAGTGCTTACACACACTGATGTTAATGAAATTTAAGCACATGCTTAAATGCCCTGCAAAACATAAACAATATTCCTCTACTCATGCTTAAGGTTAAGAATGTGACTAAGCTCTTTAATGAACAGAGCTGCGCTCAGGGGTTTTCTGCAGGACTGAGACCTTAAAGTTAAATTCTGTCGTCATTTACACCCAGCAATGAAAGTCAAATTCTGCCCTCTATTATATGCAGACAACCCCTTTAGATTGAATTTGAAATCAATGGGATTGCCTGGGTGTAAAATGAGCGCAGTCCCTTAGTGCCAGAGAAGACCAAGCCACAAAGCAATTTTACAATGTTAGATCCAGCAAATAAATTCTAATATCATTGTTTTTGCTGTTGTCACATTATTATTTAGCTTTGCTATGAAAAGAGATAGACAGAAAAATAGAAGACAATATTTTAAAGATAAGTTTTTTTGAACTCCAAAATTTAATTAAGACAGTAATTTCTAGGCACACATGGCAATCCCGTTTTATCTACAAACCAATTTAAGGTGCATTAGCCTCTTAAGATTACATTCAGAAGCATTCTTAAAATTAGCGCCTTTAAATAATACTCTTTGTGTCAACAGGGTCACACACTTGAGGAGTTTCAACACTCGCTGAACAAAGAACACTGGTTCATCCTCCAATACTTGTTCAGACAAAATTTCCACTGACATAAATGTGTTTTCTGCCTGGGTAAGGTTTCTAAGTGGCAGTAATATCTGTGCAACTCATCTACAGAACCAAACAATAACATTGCAATCTACCACGGATTTTCTATTTAAGCCTACACCTAAGGACCCTGACTCAAGAGTCAAAAAGCACGCGATGTGTGGGTGGGAAATGAAAGAGAACTTAGGTGGATTCTGTTTCCACTTCACATTTCTAGCATTGCCAAATAAGTCCTTAAATAAAATTGTGAGATTCTTACTGTTTTTCACATAGTTTCTCTTTCAGAAAATATATTAATCACAACAAAGTTTTTATACAATTAGCTAGACTTCTTTCTATTACTACGGAAAAAGAAAAATACTTGTTTGTTTGTACAAATTCTTGTAAAAACAAGAGAAGTATGAAGAAGCCTTTCAAACAGAGTTCAGTCTGCAGGATTTCCAACTTTACAAGGGTAAGAGAAAGATAAGCCAGTTGGTTTCAAAACCTAACTTTATGAGAAAAAGGTGAGGATTTGCCACTTGGACTACATGTTTGTGGTTTCTCCTGCCGTTTCCTCATTTACTGGATATATATCATAGCCACTGTGGTTTACCCTCAGTGTAACCCCTTCTGTGATGAAAGAAACATCAATCACTCACTATGGTGGGTTTTAGCAATGTAAGTTCACGACACCATAAAATTTGGGAAGTATGGGGACACTGTGCACTGATAAAATGCCAATGCCACTTGCTTAAATTAAGAAACACATTCAGATATGGTTTAAACTCAAATTAAGAAAGACATGTTTTAGAAAGATTATTTTTCAAACCAAAATAATTCTCACTGCTATCACTTCATATAATCAACCATAAAATACCCCCATTGTAGCAAAACTCAGGAAATATACTTGCTTTATTGCTTTCATTCAGAATCATTACTTTAAAAAACACCAAAACAAACCAAGAAACAATAACAAAAAAAAAAAATCAATCCATACACAGCAAAGTATGTAAATAAAAAAGACAATTTAAGTTAATTATATCATTACAAATGATGATGCAAAAAGTAATTAAAACAGACTAGGTACAGACTTTTACATTACCGCAAAACACTAAGTCAAAGGATAAAATCCAGATAAATGGATAAAATCCATTCAAAAAGCTTAAATTTTTAATATTTTTCTCTACTGCAGAATAAATATATCTTCTGTTGTTACAAGCTATGATACTTCAAGATGAAAAAAAAAACCCAACCCCCTCCAACTCCCTTCCTCTTTAACAATTCGTTGAAATATGACCTCCTACGTCATTTAATTTTTGAAAACCCTAAGGTCATGTAACACGCTTTCTCTGTCATTTGTAAGTACATTAACTCACTGGCCATACGACAGTGAAATTATGATAATGGGTTGCTAAAATGGGTCATGCAGACACTGTGTTTCATGTTAGCTTCAAACAACAGTGAGAATACAGTCCAAATCAAATATGACAGTACAAAAGCACATGGTTTACTTCTCTCAAGCCTTTGCCAGTAACTGGGAGGGAGACTACAAGGACCAAATACAAATGTATTAGTTGAGTTTCCCACCTATGAACTGTCCTTCTCTTCTCACCCATGATGCACTAAAAGAAAACCGTCACACCAAACTAGCAAACTTTTTCGTAAAAGACAAATCACTGTATTATTCCTTGCAAGGTTTTCCTTTGCATAATACAAAGGTTATCGCTAGACAAAGCCTACACTCTTAAAATGAAAGCAGTTTCTTATAATAAGCCCAAGAACTAAACAAATCCTCACACAAAAGAAGAAATTGAATAATTTTTGTCTCTTTGAAGGATACAATTGTTAGTGTGCACTCTTCTGTCCGTACATAAAATTTGAGGGATGCTACTGCCCAAAGCCTAGGTAATGGAAGTTCATCAGCATACATAAGTATCCTCTGAACAGCCAAGAATTAAAATATATCTAATTTGATACACATACGGAAGCCAACAAGTTACAACAGTAAAAATTATTATTATTACTATAGAGTTGAATGACAAAATGATCCTGAAGTGCATGCATCAGGGAAAGTTCGTTTATATTCCTGCTTGTATCTACAGGATCAGGAATACGCTGCAAAATTCACACAAGCATGGTACATCACAGTTTGGCGGGGGGGGGGCGGGGGGGAGGCAGGGAGGAATTACATGCAGTGTTGCAGTTGGGAGGAAAACAATTGCAGTGTTGAGATTCTTAGTAAGACAGCCTCCTGAAAATGCAGGCAAGCCGCCCAGGACTGAATTCTGTGCACCAGTTAAAATGATACAACTCAATTTAACCCATTGATTTTTTTACAATATTAATACTTATTAACTACCTGTAATAAAGGCACAATTTTCTATAAAAAGCCCTTTTCTCTTTGTCTTTTCTGCACAATTTGAAAACTGTCAGTCTAATAGTTCCTAAGAGAACTCAAAGCAGTAAGGTTGACGAACACAAAAGCATAGAAACACCATCGCATGCAAAAGTTAGCTGAATAGCACGGATAATTGCTTAGATAATTATTTTGATAGAAGCCCTGCTGAAAGCTTCTGTATTTTCTCATACATGTTAAGTGTACATGACCCACCTCCTACATGTATGCATACACACATGATATGTAAGTTGATAACATAATTAGTGACTTTTTTTTTGGTTAATACAACAAATAACGCATGCCGTTAGCTGAAAAGGCAGCTGGGCAACCTAGATTACTAGGCTTATATTTGTTTTTAAGCAAACTATGTCTGTCAGGGGGAGAAACCGAGTTACATAATTTATGTAAGGAGTGTCCATTATGTACACAGTAATGTAGCAGTTTGTGAGAAGACAAGCAAGTAGCAGTCAGTGCAGTTGCTCTTGAGGAAGATCACATTGCCCAACCTCAGCCTCTGAGCTTCCTGAGCCTTATGCAGCCTGACTGACAATGAGATTTAATGTAGCCTAACTATAGTAGCCTTGAGCACAGATGCAATTATAACAGGAAAGCATACAGAGTTTAGTGTATTAGAATGTATCAAACTGTTGTGAGCATCAGTGGTGTAATCAGCAAACGAAGGCTCTTCCAGCCTCTTCCCTTCACCTGAAAATTTGGAGCGTAAGAATCTTCCACTGTTAAGAACTTGAGAAAAGGTCATTTTGTTTTCCTCAATACCATAAAAAATGGCATAGCTAGATTGGATATGCATATGCAAATCAGCATAGAGGGGGAAAAAAAACCTGATTTTCCTTCACACTGGATTGCTGTATCAGTACAAAATGTTGATACAAACACCTTGACTAAGAAAAAACCCACACTATCTCTGCAGTTAAATTGGCAGGATGGACTTAACAGTTACAGTATCACTGGACAACATTATTTTCTCATGGCACATGATAACTAAACTGCACAATTCTATTCTGATCAGAAAAATATACATTCAATTTAACTTGTATTTCTACCTATTTCTATCATTTACATAAACAAGATTGGGAGGTATTTTACAATAACTTAGAATGATATATTGATTACAGATAACTGGTTAATAATCTCAGTATATGTAATATAAAACAAATGGAAATATTTCTATGGAGGAAACAAAGTTCGTCATGGCTGTTCAATTTGTATACACTTAATATGTCATAATATGCAATACATCACTTGATGCTTTGACAAGCGATCTTTCCTAACCTTAATAAATGCTTTCATCTCAAACTGATTTGGAGTATACACATGTGCTGACTAAATAAATGTGCCTGTGCCCTCCCCCCCAACAAAAGTTCAAACCCTTCTATTTTACTAAGAAGAAAACTAACCGAAATGTTAACTAAAGGACTGTTTACACAAAGTTTAGGGGAACTTTTGGTAATAGTAAGTAGGGAGTGTTCTTTTGACTGTATTTTTCATAAAACCCATATTCATACAGAGCCACAAAAGGCATATATGCAGCCTAAATACACGTGGAAAAGAAAAAAACCAAATCCACCTACTTATCATAAAAGGAATCACAAAATTATAAATTATCTTCTACAACCAAAGGGTGTATGCATTTTTCTTTAAGCCTTGTGATGGGTCCAGAGAGGTATTACATGTACTAAAGTAACATAGAAATACACCCTAATCTAGAGCTAACATCTTTAATTTGTCACTTTCATGGCAGACATTTCCAGATAGTCTAGAGGTCTAGAAATTTTATGTTGCAAGCACAAAAGCAACTGAAGTACCTGACCACTTAAGGCCTCATATTTTAAAATTCATGACAGAAGCAAAGTAAATTTTACTAAAGACTATTATATAATCAATAATTTGTTCAAAACGTTTTTCTCATGGAAAGTTATGATGTTATTTCAAGCAACTGCTTATTAGTATGTTATAAAGCACATTCCTCCACAGTATTCTGTTCAGGATCATGAAACCCTGGCAGCGTTATACATTTCCTCTTGATATACAGCAAGAAGTAACAGAGTTTGGGACAGTAATAAAAAGGATTCATCACTTTAAAATAGTTTAACATCCATTGCGTGCATTAAATGTTGGGGAACTGTTTGGAGGTACTACTGCAAAAGAGCAGCAAATCTAATTCTTTTCCCCCTCTGATTGATACAATCAGGAATTCATTTAAATAGTCCTTTAGTGAGCTGTCATCAAACTGCAGCCCATTTACAGAAGGTTAGCTAATTAATGAACTCTTGATTGAAGATTAATTTGGCAACGCTTTTTAATTTTCGCCTTAAAACCATGACAAACAATGATGTATTTTAATTAGAGCTTCAGCTATAGCTGTGTGCTTTATATACATCTTTGATATTGTAAACAGATCACATCTATTCGTTGGTAAATAGATAATAATGTTTAATTATCTGGAAATTAACAAAAGACTAACAACATGTCCTTATTTTACACATGCAGAAATAACATTTGTCCATAAAATGAAATGTTTTATCAAAGAACGTAGAGGCCACCACTGTACTTCCAAAATGCTTCTGTAACACATTGCTTTAATAAAAACTAGTAAGTGCTAATTAAAAGGAAAGACAGGATATGAACGGATGTATTCTACAGACATTCCTTTGGATACAGCACTCCAACTATACAGTATAATCCAGCTTCTTCTACCACAAAAATTATGCTGTCTTTATGTAAGCTGTAATATTTCTGCACAATGATCGGTGATTTATTTGTGAAATTGCTAGGGTGGTGAAGCCACACAGAGGTCTCAAAGCTCTGGACTAAGGTAAATAAAGTGTCATAATATATTTAGCAAATAATAATGGAAAAAATGGAGAAAAGCATCAACAGAAGATGCCAGGAAACAAATGGGAATGGAGAGGGGTAAAATTCCTGGCATTTCTTCCCTCAAATAAAATCAGTGTTCACGGTGCCGTAACCTAAATAACAGCAGCAAATTTAACTGCCTTTTCAAAAAAAAATTCAATCACATTATTTTTATATTTATCATTTTAATTTTTATTGCTTTCTTCTACTTACAACTTTTTTGTTGTTTTTCAAAAGGCCTGCCCTTTCATAGCTTTTATTTTATGTGCTATGACCCCCAACTCTGTTGTTCCAACCACAAAAAGCTTGCAATGAAATACCGGCTTTAAGTGAAAGTAGCAATAAGTTCCTGCATATTGTCTGTGTTTTTGTTTGTGTTTGCTTTAAGGACAGGAAAACGGAATAGCATTTAAGATGCTCATAATAACCATGCTTACAAATAATACAATCAATAGCCTGTGGTTTTTTCAGAAATCATTTTCAACTAACTTGTCTCGTAACACTGGAGACACAGAGTGCTTTCATATGTATGAGATCTGGTCTTTAATTGCTTCAGATTAACATTAAAATGCCATAATGCTTACCAAAAATGTATTGGCTATCATTTCATACATTTTATTTCATTTTAAACACTGTTATATATTAATGACAAAATATTCATCGATAACAGCAAAGATAAACCTGGAAATTAATTCAGTCTAAGGTCTCACTTCCACATTGATTATGTAGTCAGAGCTTAGTTAGGCAGGTGAAAGGTTCTGAATCAAACCAGAGCAGTATTTGCCTGAGCTGCAGGAAACTCACAGTACATGTATGCATTGATCTAAATAAGTACCTCTTATTGGTTAGGTGAATGTGTTCACCTTTCTGCAGAAAAATGATATGCAGAATATTGGAGCAAAACACGAAGTGCTAAAAGAACTCAGTGTTTTGTTGAATTCCATCTTTGGTTTTTATTGACTTTCCTGCAGGTGGTGTTTCTCAGAGGTTTAGGGACAGCATTATCAAATACCAAGAAGAAATTAAATTCTTGAACTTTTTTATAGCATGCCATATCTTAATAAGGGAAGTCTTACAAATCCCGATGCTGAATAGACATCTAAAAAGACATGGGATTAACACTGCTAACCTACTTGTTTACTGTGTCCCAACTAAGTATTATTATTAAGCATTATTTCCAGAAATGATTATCTCCTGTAGATGTATAATCTCTTGTATTTCAGTTTGGTTCAATTTTTGACTGTATAGCATACCTGTGGAAAGTCGAACAATAGCTATATCAAAAGGTAATATGAAAGTATGCAATGATTTGTTTTCTCATGTGACTTAGTATCCGAAAAAGAGGAAGAGAAACAACACAAGCCAGCTGTCCATGCACCAGCAAATGTTCCTAGAGCTAGCAAAACCAATGAAGAGGAAAAATTATACCTACAATAAATAACACATACGAGCTTTGACAAATGCATAAATAAATAAAATAAAGACAAAGTCAAATTCTGTTCTCACTTATACAGGTGCAAACTCATGGGCTCTCCAGAGATTGCATGGGTATAACAGAGGAAATAATTTGGTCCACTACATGCATCATTCTTAATCCAGCAAATGTTCCCTTAACCAAGCCAAATAAAAAATACATGGTTAGAGGGTAAGAGACCTTGTAAAGTAAAATCAGTGCCACATAAACATTTGAGAAAAAGCTTTCATCAGACCTGTCTAGTCCTACATGTTTAAAATTATCTGTGTGAAAGGAGAGAGGAGAAAGGAAAATCACCTCTCGGTTCCGAAGGAATTTTTTTTTTTTGTAAAATTATTTTAGTTTGAGTGGATTGTGGAGAGCATTAAAGAAAATGAACGGAAAAAGTATTTTCATCAGTTGTTATTTCGTGCTTGAAAAGCTCAAACACAGTTTCATTTACTAGTGCAATCTCGGCACCTATATATTCGTCAGTGAAGAATACAGGCATTGACAATTTAAGGAAAAGAATCTATGAGGTTATAAGTAAATGAGAAGAGTACAATAAGCATTAACAGACATTATTTTCCTTTCCTGTGTAAGGGCACAATGAGGTCCTGATTCAGTGCATTCAGTGGAACAGTTTTGTTAATATAAATAAGTTCTGAAGTACATGCTCTAGTATGCTCTAGTCTAGGTTCACAGCTCTTCACTGACGGTTGAATGAATACTGTGTATTAGTCAATACAGTTAAGCAGTATGTATATCAATTATTGTAAATAAAAAAGAAAGAAAAACAAAGACAAGGCTACAATAAAAAATATTTTTTTCCTCTTATTTGAAGTGTACTTTGTTTAGACTACAACTTCTGTAGCTGCTTCACAGCGTGTTTTGTAAAACTCTTAGGACCTGCTCCTACCGCGGGATACACACTCTCTCTGCAAAATACTGCCTGCCCTTATTGGCACCGAGGGTAAATCATAGGAGGTACTGAGCAAATCACGCAAGCAGGCCCTTATTCACTATGTCATCCTGCTGTTAAATCTTTGCTAAAATGTGAGAAGAGGCCTCTAGGCTTTGCCTTTTGCTGTTTGGTCTTTTCATAAAAATTACAAGTTTATGGATGGCAAAATGCAAATCCATGAAGGTTTATGTTTTCTAATCCAAACACACATTTATTTAAACAGGGAACCTCATACGAACGTAAGAACAGCGAAATACAAGAGATCATGTATCTACAGAGGATAATATTATTATTGATGAAAATGATTAATACTTAGCTAGGATTACAATAACAAGTAAGTTAGCTGCAAAAACTATTTTATGCCCACACCTGCTTAGAGAAAATACTATACATGGCATCAACTTGCCACTGTAATGAAAAACAAATTTAAATTTTCTGACTAGATGCTACCTCCAGAAAAATATAATATTGCATAAGTGCATAGTCTATGGCTTAAGGAATATCAAAAAATAATGTATATATTATGATAATATATCTGGAGAGTGAAAGTCGTGGCACAAATTAAGCTACATTTAAACTAGGGCTATCTAATAAAACCTTAGGATATCTAATAAAATCCACTTCTCGTCTCTTTGGATGGGACTACATTTACAACCAAAAGTCCTCCATATGTTTCATACAAACAACTATTACATGAGGCTCCAAAATCTGGTAGGATTAATATTTTTCATCCAAGCTCCTTACTCCATAATGCTCATTTTATTAATATGAAAATGCCCCAGAGTAGTAGGGCAAACTCTGCATATCATAAAGCTGGCTGTCACTCACGGTTAGGATCTTGCTTTCCTTCAATTACTCTAAAAATACAAATCTGAGATTTAGGGGAGTAAATTTCAAGCCAATGAACTACTTAAAACATGAGCACAATTTTAAACTGCCCTGGAAGTACTCATATATTTAAAGAAAGGTGTATGCTTAACCTTTCAGAAATGAAGTTACAGTCTCCTTCTGAAATGTGCACATAATTGTCAATAAGGGCTACATACATGTGTCAGAGGAGCACATAGGTGAGTTCACAGCTGCAAAAAGAGGATGTGAGCCTCAAAGACTACACTAGAAAGTACATATACATGAGGACTGCACACTTAGTTTATCAGAGACCACTGCAAATACATCCTGAATGGGTTAAAACAGCCAAATATCACAAAAAGCCAAATATCCTGTTCCCTATGAATAAGCTTGCATTCAAAGGAGTTTCAGTACTGGAACTCAGTAAAAAAAGTATCTCATGCATATAACGTTTGTGTTAGATTTCTCTTGCCTTTAGGAGAATACATTCACCTTCCCTCACACTGTTTTAATTCTGCCTTAAAAGACTAAAAAAGAATGGTTTCTAAAGATCATTCAGTATTGTTTTTAATTTAGAAAATATCATTTACCAGTATTTCTTTGCTGATTATTGAAAACAGCTGAAACTAACACGGTCCCTTTTTGTTTATTTCTGCATTTATATGCTGGCATCAAAGACACTGCTACAAGGCTGGGAGTATTACCGTGTAGTTTACTGCCAGAGCTTGAATCAATAACGGAGAGTTTTTCCTGTGTGTCTTACCAAACTGAGGTCCTCTTATACAAACACAGTGAAAAAAATCCCACCATTCCCCAAAATGGACATTGAGATCCAGGCAGCTTTTTTTTTTTTTTTTCCAAAAGAGATATTGTCTCATACTGTTAATCTTCATTTTCAAAGAGATGCTAAGAGGAAGAGACAGCGTTTGGAACAGTCTGCTACAGTCTTAACCAGGGGAAAGTCAACCTTGGGGCTGGCAAGTTCCAGACTTGAGAATTCCCTCCCTCTTGCCTGCTTTTGCCCACTGGAGTTGACAGTTATTTCTTTTATTGCTTGCCTACTTCCAAACAACAAGCATTTGTCTGTATTCCTGGGCTTAATAATTATAAATCAATGTGCATTAATAAAATAAGTTTATAAGAGCTTATTTGGCTGTCTATTTATGGCATTATAAAATGCTCCCATATTACATAAGCAATCCCGAGAGATTTCTATTATCTGTTCTCCAAATCATTTCATGATTATCATCTCACAATCACTTCAGAAAGAAACAAGCAAAGTACCCTTTGCAAATATCTATTTAATTTCTCAGTATCATAATTCTGAATTTTTTCTCCCCTGTCCCATTATGGATATTTAAAAATAAGAGAATATCCTCTGGCCAGGTTACAAGGCACAGGAAAAGACATTTTGGCTCAGATATGCACACTAACATAGCATTAAGAACAAGTAAAGTAGCCAGCTTTACAAGAGCTTAAAAGGGGAGCATTTAGTGAAGCAGTAGCATGCTTTTAGGTGCCCCCCAAATGTCTTGATGGTTGATGCTTCAACATAAGGATGATTAAGAAACCACACATCCTACCAAAATGCTGCACTCTCAAACTTGGAATAAATTCCCCTTTCTCTAGCTGCAACATTTCTGAGCAGGGCTTTAGCACTCCATTATTGTGAATGCTTTTTGGCCCAAGGCAAAAAATATTGACAAAGTTCCACCTCCAAGACAGTTATTGTCTCTGTATACTTGATAGCAGCCTTCAGAAGTTCACCTGCCAGTATTAAATCCTTGGTTTGGGTGAGAGAGGTAAAAATTTGCTAGCATTCCAAGCTATTTTACTGTAGCAGCAGCTACAGCAGCAAATCAAATTGTTCTTTCAATTAAACCAGTTCAGTGCCTTAGAGAAGAAAGACCTAGCCTTCCCCCTCTCCAAAAAGAACTGTAGTTTATGCCAACTCTGAAGTTTTTACTACAACTGAGAGAAAAAGGCTCAGACATTCTTATTCTAGTGGTCAATAATCCACATCACAAAATAAAAAGCACTTCGGGCCATTTGCGTGTAACTGACAGTCCTTGCTAGAAGCTTGTGACATTCAAGTAGGTTAGGCTCCAAGGTCTTCAAGGTGGCCATCACCAGCTTCGAACCTTCCTTTTGTCAGCAGCATGCACCAACAGATTTGTCAGAAACTGGCAATATATTGGAACATATCACAGAGCAAGATCAAACAATGTGTCATGATAATGTCCCAGATTTAAGAAGGCCAGAAAGACCACTTTAAGATGTACTAAAGTTTCCCGATAGAA
Source organism: Struthio camelus (assembly GCF_040807025.1). Lineage (NCBI taxonomy): Eukaryota > Metazoa > Chordata > Aves > Struthioniformes > Struthionidae > Struthio > Struthio camelus. Next base: position 107,455,324 of record NC_090943.1, read on the forward strand.
AGTAGTCAGGCAAGCAAAATGGAAGCCTTACACCCAGGGTGTTCTAAGGGCAACGGAAGGAAAAGTCATTCACGGAAAGAAAGCATCATCCTGACTGTTCTGAAGTAAAGCACTGCAATACACATTTAGCCAGTTCCGATTAAACAGCAAAATACCTCACTTTTCTACATCCCTCACAAAGATATCTATCCAAATTCACAACAACTGCCCCACATATGCACACAGTCTCTTTGCGCGTGGAAGCCAGAATGACAGCAAAAATGTATCTTGCTCTGTTTTCTTTGTTTCTTTAACAGTTTTCAGGGGAGGACCAGTGAAATAATCAAGATGACATCTGCTAACAGAATATATACCTGTCACTGTACCACAGAGGGGACTTAAAGAGCTATGTGGCAGGTCCCTTTAAATGAGATGGCCGTGGCTACACAAGGATGGAAACCAAATGACCCCTCCTGGGTAATCTATCCAGGTTAGAGAGGAGGTCATTGCAGGGGCACTACAGAAAGGCACGCACTCTGCATGGGAAAGCAAAAGAATGTCAGAAACCAGAATTTCATAGGCTCTAACTTCACAGATAGCAAACTCTTCCCCTAATGCTTAAAAAAAAAATTAAGCAACGTAACACCGAACCAACATCTTAGTATGAAACAAAATATAAAATCCTCTACCCTTCATGTAGACACTTCATACTGCCATCATACCAGGAGACATCAGACAGCTCCACATCAAATACCTTTTCTATTGCCTTCACCACAAACCAATTCGTGCATGCATGCACAAAAATAAGGTTTTATCTTCAGAACAGGAAGATACCACTTACCCTCAGGCTATCTTGATCAGGAGCAGAATCACACTAGATGTGATCTCACTGGAGTTTATGGTGTCCAAACTCTATAAGAAGCACGCCTACTCTTCAACCCTCACTCAATTCAATGGAAGTTGGAGACACTCAGTAGCTCAGAGGATCAGGCTTTATGCTGGCATAAAAATTTTATCCAAGACTGGATTACTAAACAAAGAACTATCCTGACTCTCCCCTTCCCTTGTTTCAAATTTATTCCGTAGAAAAAAATCTAAGAAAGTGTACTATCTCACCCATCTTCTCGATATGATATTTCACTGGTACATTTTAAAATGTTCCTGAAAATGTGAATGTTCTGTTTCTCTTTTCTAATTATTATTTCTACCATCTTCCTCTCCATCACCATTTTCTCCACCCTTTCAGTCGCACACAAAAAACAAACACAGAGACTCCTTCATGCCAAAGGCAGAGGAGTAAATCCAGCTTCTCTTCACTGATTATGGGCCTGATTTTAATTTGTGCAACAGTCCTCCTGATAACAATGCCTAGTTAAAACATCCATTAAAAGACTGTATCAGTCATTTAATGGGGGGAAGAATCTAATAGGGTTCCATTGGAACTCCTCCATTAACTTTTAACAGTATTCTTTCTTATAGTCAGTGTTGTAAAACAGGAATATTTCACAAATTTAAGACCAGGCTCATTCTCCATGGGGTGACAGTTAGGTCACTGCTTCCCAGTCTTTTTTGGGTAACTACATCAGTTCACCACTTTAGCTGCAACAATCAGTCTCTTCACAACTTATTAATTGTGGCTTGTACTCACTCTCTCACTAGACTCCAAATCACAAAGTACTCTAAAAGTCCAAGTTGCACAGCTGGTCATACTGTATATAATAAGCAGAAAAGTAAGGCACAGCTGTCAAGTTTCTGAAAATCAGGAATATCAACCATTAACAACACAGGACAAGATTCACAACAGTAATTATGTATCTGTCTATCTTTTATTCAGGAACCTAAGCTCCAAACCATCTAAAGAGATTTTAGCAAATTTGTCTAGAAATGACATGGTATCTGTATTGGCACGTTTGTCAGCAGCTACAGGGAAGAACTACTGTATAGATAATATCCTTCCACACTGACATTATCAGGAAAAAAACAAACAAACCAGAAAGCTAACCAGCTTCCTGTATTCATTAGCCATTCTATAGTGTTATTAGACTGTCATATAGTAATAACATTTGGCACTTGTATAACATTCTGCTACCAGTAAATCTCAAAGTCCTTTATACAGGAAGACAACCACTGCTAACTTCATTTTACAAGTGAAAAAACTAAGGCACAGGGAAGAGAGGAAGAGAGTATAGGTCTTCTAATTCTCAGCCTCCAAGAGAGAGGTTGATGTCACTGGGAACTGTGTTCCTTCAGGACTGGGCTTAAAAAAAAGGGAATACTCTGATTCTTAGCCAGGCTCTGAACGGTGGAAGTGCAGTTTAACTCTCTGGCATGACAGACCTCCTCCAGACCTTCTCCAGTCACACAAGCATGGGGTTCAGGTGCATGCAGGAAACGAAAAGGGATTTACTTAGGAGATTCCAGCTTGTACAAGTGAATCACTGTAATGGAATAGGTCAGAAACCCCAAGTTCCATTGCCAGCTTCAAATCCCTCCACCCAGATAGCAGGGGGAAAATATTGTAAAGGTTACCCTCCTGTCACATTTTTAGAATTAAGAATTTCATTAATTACTGAGGAATTCAAAGATCCTGTAAATCTGATTCTGTTTGCACTTCCACCAGTTGGACCCTGATGAAGCTGTGACTCCATTGGCTGCAAATGAGGTACCCCAAGTGCACACGCACAGCTGAGAGGAATCGGGTTCACAAATGTTATGGGTTTGCTTAGCCTCAACTGGCAATTTCAGCAAGCTTGAGTAGGGTCCTTGAAATCAACCTGGCTTGTGTAGCAGTGCCTCTTTTGAAGAAAAATAGAATGAAGGCAATTTTTTTCCATTTCACACTGCACAAGCTTCAGAAAAAAAAAAAAAAAGAAATGCAATAAAATGTCCCTAAGATACATGTGGTTGTGTATACACCTTTCTCAAGATGTAGAATCATTCAGCTTTTGGCCTTGTGCTTCATGATACACTGAACTAAGCAGATGTTTTACTACCGTCCAACACAATTTTACTCCCAAGTTTGTTTATATGTGAGTAGATATATAAATACACGTACACACACACTCACACACATACTCACAAGCTTTCCTCGGGCTAGATGATATGCCCCAGAATGCAGACCAAAAATGGAAAAAGGTGAAAGAACAGTGCTCTCTTTCTTCCTCACTTTTACTATTTGGAAGAAAGACAACAGAGGAAAGTTCTGGGAGTATTTTTTTTTGTTTCATCCACTCATGCATCATGGTTAACTCTAATTAAGAGACTGGAATTACACCCAGGAAAGGCCAAGGAAAATAGGAAAAGAGGTAGGCCAATATACAGACTTTTTCACAAAAACAGTCAGAACCTGCTATCAAGAAAGGACCTATTTTTCTATGTGCAAAATCATCTAAGCTTCACTTGAGCTTGGAGAACTTTTTTCAGCCCTCTTGACAACAGCATAACCACTGGAAAATACAATCACTATCTCCAGTTAGAACAGTAGATGTTGCTTTCTCACATAGGAAACCTGTAAAATATGACAGGAATATATCACAGCAAAAACTTAAAGAAATCTAAATTTAGCCATTCAGCCATTACATCAGGATCACACTATGAATGCTTTCCAGTGCTTACCTTACCATCCATTACTACATCTTTGTACTTTTGCATTGTGATTGTACATCTCAGCATCCCACCTGGTGTTTGCCATAAAAGTGTCATAAAGTACTCTGCAGCTCAGCAAAGCAGATCACTGGTGCAACTGAGTCAAGAGCATAGAAAGAAAGGCTGGATTAGAGAAAGTCCAAGTTATCTTGTTTTCGGAAAAAAAAAAAATTGAGATAGTTTTCTTTGGAAGCAGAGAAACTCAAGAGTAGATGAATTCCCAGTGTTTTAACCTAGGCAAAGATGAACGCTGACAGGATGAACTGCTGGTGCTTTAATTTCTCTTCATGTACCAAGAGACACCTAAACCACTTCACTGTTAGCATGCAGGGCAAATAATACCTCTGTTACTCCAGAACCACAAGTTTCTTAGGGAAATGTAGCACTTTAGAGTATATCGCTATACTTCTGTATAGAAACCACACTAGTGCTCAGTAACAAAAGTACTCCCAAGGAACCGAATTTAGTTTGTGAAAAGAGCAGTAGATATAGTTCAGCTCATGTCTAAGAACGAATCTAACTGCACCTGAGGTAGACTGTCAGTGAAAGCTGACTTAAGCTACAGTGCTGAGACTCTGCATTGAAGCAGCTGAGAAACGGAGGTACGTTCTGTTCAGTGACCGGAGAGGTGATCCCCACTGCTGTGGGAGTGGTAACCTTCAACAGAAGGGCAACAACAAATAGTGGTGGTAGTAACAAATTCTCATAGTTATTTCTGCTACCTCCTTTGCCTCAGTAAACTTACCACAGAAATGACAGTGCCATGAACTCACAGGGCTTTGGTGAGATACATGTAAAACACAAACATGCAACAAGCAAAGACACACAAAGCTGGAAACGGGCAGAGTGGCACTGTGCTGAGGAACAGGATTACAGAGCCTACATATTTTGCTGAATGTGGAGTAAAACTGTCACCTCCTGCTCTTGCACAAAAATGAAGGAGAAAAACATCAAGTAGTATCCTCCAATCCAGAAACCCTCTCTGGAAGAAGGGAAAAGAAATTAGTTACTTTTTTGAAGTATTGCAGAGATGTTCCTGGTTCAGTCCTATCTCTACATACTAATGTTTCATTTCTACATGGTCTTTTCACAAGAACATACAGTGCAAAGAGAAAGACCTAAAAGGTGTACCTGATCTAAGCAAAAGTCAAGCTTGAAGGAGGACTTCCCATGCATAGGCTGAGTGGATTAATCAGAGGAAGGGAACAGTACTGCATCGGGGTCTGCTAGAAATCGTGAACCTCCTAGAAGCAGATGCTGCTTATTATGTAAAGGAAAGAAGGAAAAAGGAATGACGATAAGAATTTATCACTGTCCCAGATAGATAACAGGGTAGATGGTGTGTTTATCTGATCATCCAACAAAAGTTCTTACTCTGTCATTTGATCCTTGACGAAGAAAATGAGAAGTTCAAGTGAAGAAGTAATTTTCAAGTATGATGCCGCTTAGCAAAATGCACTCCAGCTCACATTTCGCATGCTGTGTATAACAGAATACATATAAGGGTCTGTGTTCAGTGCTTCTAAACAGCATCTAACTAAAAAGTTTCTGATCTTGATTCAGAAACACTAGACCAAAAAAAAAAAAAAAACTTGGTTCTCAAATCAAAAATAACAACAGCAATTTTAAAAATGTAGAAATGCAATTTGTACATAAAGCCAAAGATAGCTTAGAAATCTAGCTACCAAAGAAAGAAAAAAAAAAATCACAGGATTTAGATGTTCATGTGATCTGCTACCTTTAATTCAAATAAACAAAGCAAAAACACCCAAGTGTATTTGATGCTGCATTTGTCTTGAATACAAAGCCATGCACACTATGCTACACAATCACATTCTTATCACTTGAACATTAACTTTATTCTAAGATTTTATTTCAGTACAGCTAAGTGTAGGAGATACCATAGAAGCACAGAAGACACCTGAACATAAGGCTAACTTTTGAAATTTGATTTTTTTTTTTGTCCTTAGAAACACATCAGTAGAGGAAACACACCAGTTCTGAACAGCACCAAATTCAGAATAGAGACATGTCCCTGCAGGTTGATAGAAAATGCTACACGTTATCCAGAATATAACTGCTCTGTAAATCTACAGGCCAAGAAGTCAAAAAAAAATTACAGAAACTATTGGATATACAACAAATGCAGAAAAACCTGTGCTAATTACATCACTGACACAAGTTAAGTGCACAGTAATCAGACAACAAAGTGTTAACAGTCAGTGAGTTACCATGTAATTACCGTTGCATCCAATGGAGTTATCCAGTACTGTATGTACTGCATTGTTCCTGTTATTATGTGGTAACTATCAAATTACCACGTGTCATCACTGTAACATTAGGTTGATCCACTATGGAAATTCACTCTGTTCAACAGTAGTCTAAATTCTTCATTTTGTCCCTCTGGTGATGTGGACAGGTGGATTACGTACTGAGCTATACTAAAGTCAGTTAAAGGACTAGGTTAGGCACTTCATAGATTAAACCTGATCAAACAGCCTGATCCTGCCACCTTTTCCCACTATGAGTTTCATTACTCTACTGCAGATGGGATAATACTTGACAGGGTACTACTATGTGTCCCAAAGTGATCATTTTCTCCTTAAATTTCCTGTAAAACCTACATCAACTTTCCCTCTCAATGGCTATAGTAGTCACTATCTTTAAAAAAAAAAATAGAGTAGAAAAGCAGGTTTTGCCTGCTATAAATGAAAGGGAGTCAAGATGTCAGGAAATCCATTTAGGACTTACACTGTTACTAATCTATTTTACTGGGAAGACAGATAGAAAATATTACTGTGATTGGAGGAGAGCGTTTTGGAGGTTCAGGTTTTTTTTGTTTTTTTTTTTTTTTTTAAGGGACAGACAGATACATAACGATAAGCTCTGGTTCACATGTTTTCTGTATTTACATTTCTGTAGAGAACAAAATTAAGTGTTAGAAGTGTTTTAAAGTAACATTAGGAATACACACAAGTCTTGGAAACAACCCAAGCGAGGGAGCAAAACTGTAAGTGTAGCTCTCAACCTGGGAACCTCCCACACTACAACAAACTCATTAGCAACTGCTAACAAGCCACCTGGCGTGAGCTACATGATAAGTGAAAATACGATGGCAAGGATGTTACAAAAATGGTTATCACCCATCAGTGCATTCACTACAAGGAGTATTTTGCACATATATTTTACATTAACACTTGGAAGGTGCTCAGATGTTATGCGAATGGGAGCCCATGCAAGAGCCCACACAGATGACATCGTGGCTTCAAGGGGACAGGATTGCTCACCATTACTTTAAGTGACATCTAAATAGGTGCACAGCTGAATTTATGCACAAATGAAAATCAAAGACATTAAGGGGACAAAGACAATTGGGTAATTATATATATATAAAATTTGAAATATTATAAAAGATTTATCCACACTAAGAAAGACAGTCTTTTCTTACCATGGATTAGTTAGCACACAGCAGAATGCTGGAGAAGACAAGGCAATTATTGTTTCACACAGGTTAACAGGATAAGATATACACTCTGGGGAAAGCAAGATTTATTGACAACTACCACATGTCATCTTCACGAGGACTGGCCTCATGTTTGCCAGAGTACACAAATTAACATAAAGGTAAAACATTTCTTTTCTCCCTCCTGAAGAAAGGCCTGAGGTCTCAGAAAAAAATGTGGCTATGCTCATTTTCCTTGCAGAACACTGCCACCTCAACAGCTGTAGCCCATAGCTGAGTTCTTTGAAACAGTTCACTGAAAGATAAAGGTATTCCTATGACTACATCTGATACACAAGAAAATGGCTTAAAGGCAGGTTTTTGCCAAAAATGCCCATATTCCCCTTCACACTTCTACACACAGCATTTCTGACCACTTGCAACTTATCAATCTGCCAGTGACTCACTGCGTACAGCACTGGAGATGCATGCAATTTTCAAATACCAGGAACTAACAGTAAGGTAGCTAGTGTACATTTATTGACAAATCATGCACTGTTGTCTGTTCAACAATTTACCTCCTTCAATGTTTTCTGGAATCCCTTGCAGAAATCAGTTCCCCTTACGTTTCAGTAGTTCCAAAGCTGTTTAATAAGGTACGACAGTCAATGGTGCCAACAGTCAATTGAGAGGATAACTCCTTGCAAGTGATTTCAATAGGGGACCAGAAGTAAGGAATGGAAACAGATTCATGTCCTCATATTACAGCTAGGTTGTCCTTACACTGTCAAATATAGTGCCTTCAAATCACAAGTTATATTGCCCTGTTTATAGTAACAAATATGGTGGAACAGCGTACACATAATACAGGAGGTTTCACCACTGTGTCGTCTAGCCCTGCGCTAAGGAGAGATGGTAAAACAACAATAGCTTCCTAGCCTTATCTGCACTACATCTTGCACCATTTACCACCCCAAGCATGGAGGTGTGAGCCTAATCCTCTGAAGTGTAATTTTTTAAAATAGTTTGGCCACTCAAGATCCACTCTTAACTCTATAAGTGCCAACAACATTGTGTTTAAAAAGATCTATAGTACTTAATTTGCTACCACATCATAACGAAAACATCCTGCCCTGGTAAAAACTGTTTCTGTAGAAAGAACTTTTATATGAACATGGGAATATTTCTGAAATACAGTGACCAGCATCTCCAGCACTAAGATCTTTCAGAACATTGCCTCAAATAAAATATTTGGGCTAATACTACTTGCTTAGCTCATGGAAAATTATGTATCAAGTTATGAGGGAAGGGGAACGAGGACATTGTCTCTTTAATTTTGTATGCATGATAATGTTTTTAATCACTAAGGTCATACCTGTATGTGATGACTGACAACTTTTCAGCTTGATTCAAAGCAAACAGCTGTTGGTTTGATTGCCTAGCAACTAAAAGTTGATGGATGACCCTTAAGATGGATAACTACCATAAATCACCTCATTCAGACTCTCAGGGAAAAAAATTAAAAAACAATGGTTTTCATGACATTTCCTGCACTCCATAATGTGCCATGATAAATTTGGCTGCCTTATGGATGCACAGTTGTGGTTGCTGAAATTAGACACTTTTGTTTTCTGCATTCTGCAGTCCTTGTAGCCCCCTCTGTAAGGTGTGTTCATATTAATATACTCTACTGTCAGAAGAAAGTAGAATACCAGAAGCTACTGTCAGTCACCACAAGGCAGGGAGAATCTGTATTGAATCTCTGCATCACCAAACAGCTTTTAATCAGGAAACAGCAGTCTTATATCATAGCTATGGCACTGGGCTACATGCATTAATAATGGTTACAATATATTTAGTGTAATGACTTGACCCCGGTCAACATTACTGATGCTGTGATTAATATGAATTTGATAAACTGCTTCCTCTTTGAAGACATTTCGTATGTTTCTCAAGCAAGAGAAAAATACTTTTTATGTAAAAGTAAATATGGCAGGCCTTCATAGTGGCATTCCGATTTCAGCTGCACAGGTGTAAAAATAGATTTCTCAGGATTTATATTACTGTCCCTGAAACTTGAATCTACATCGCAAAAAAAAAAAAAAAAAAAAAAAGAGACGACAGACATCCCCACTCTTATCTCATTAACAGAAAACCCCCCAAACCCCTAAACCATGATTCTAAATGTAAGACCATATTCTCCCCAGAATATTCAGACAGAAAGGGAAATTCCCTTTTATTGTTGTAGATAATAGGATTTCTGTTTGTTATGTACAGAATACATATGCATTGAAAAAACAGATGTTCATAATTGCTTCCATTGTTTGAATTAAAAAAAAAAAACTCTTGAGCTTGACTATTCATATGAAAACTCTCTTACTGAATCTGGTTTACGATGGCAAAGTGATTTCTGGTTTTGTTTAGACAAAAAAAAGGGGAGATAATTTGTTGTAAGTTTTAGTACATCCTTGTGAAAGTGCGAACTTAAATGTTAGTATGTGAGCAGTTCACCAAAGACAACAAATGTGGTAAGAGTTGCCTTCCTTTTAGTAGATACCTGTCAGTATCAGTAAACTACCTCTAACGCAAATTTTCTTGTAAGATATTTTCCAAAGTATGACACATGACCCACTGATCGGGGACAGGTCAAGACGGACACAACCTATGTTCAGAGGCGTGAGAAAGAACTTCAAAAACTGAATCAGCGCAAATGGAAGATATGCAACTTCAGCTGGGGAGCAGGGCAAAGTCATTGGGAAAATGATTTTAAGGGAAGAGAGTTTCAAGTTGCAATTGAACTATCAGAACTTGTGTGAAAAATCTTGCTTGACACTACTTGTGCTGTATTTGAAGCTGATAAGGAGCTTTACGCTACCATCTTCAAGAACCTTCCCATTTACTGAAGTCAGTTGAGCACTTTCTGAATTAAAGTTAATTCATTTCTAAAAATCAAACATGAAAAGTCATGTTCCAAAGCATGAAACATTGAGTACTCAGAGATTCAATGAAGCACATTGGCATGCTGGTGGTGCTAGATCAGAAATAACACTTTAACTGAACCACGTCCTCCGATTTTCCGCAGGTTGTTAGCGGCTTTCCAGAACATAAACTTTGAAAATACAATTTTCACCTGTAAGATCCAGACCTACATTTCCTAATTTCACATAAAAGCAGGAGGTAATCACACTACGCATGAGGCTACCAGGTCTGCCATATTTCTCAACAAGCAACAAACTTGATGCTCCATCAGGTATGCGTGCAATTTACCAGACTCTCCATTTCTGTAAGACACCTCCAGCAGTAAGTGAATACGTAGTATAGACGCTCTTTGTCTCTCCAAGCAGAGACAAATGTGGCAATGGAACAATGCTAGCTGCAATGCTATTTATTTGGAGCTTCTGAAATTTCAGATCACAGCATTCTATAATCAATATTTTGCATTATTCAGCCACAGTAACCCTTCAGCTGAGAACCTAACCAGCATAATTCACACAAACAAGAGTCTCAAGTGCACCTAGATATGTTTAACATAAAAGCACTTATATACATATAACATTCAGACACAATCTCTATTTATTGTCTCAGCTTTAAGTCTCGGATGCCTGCGGGAAGGACCCACTAAAGAGGACAAGATGGCTTGCTGGCCCTTTAAAACTGAAATGCTTGTTTCCTTTCTGGAAGAAAAGTAAATCATGCTATAGTGAGTGGAGCTTTGAAAAAGCATCCATCCATTAAAGTTCATGGATCCTCGTTTCCAGATTGTCCCTCCCCTGGCTGTGTCTCAAGTTACAGCCTTGTACAATCCAAGTCTAAATAATATTCACTATGATAAATGACACCATAACTCCGATATCCACAATCAATCTTTGCTTTAAAGATACATCCATCTTCAATAATGTTGATGGGGATTCTGTAAAATGGGAAACGTGACTGTTTTCCCGGCCTCCTAACAGTGGGGGAAGGAAGCTCTGAGTGATGGCTGTCAGCCCACATCTGGCTGCAAAAATAAATTAGCCTTATGTAGACAAATGAAAGGACCAGCCCTGACTAGAAAACAGCCACTCCTGAGCAAAGGCTAATTTATAGGACTCCTTTCTGGAAAGTTCCTAGCTGAGGCTACAGTCTCCTTAGCTATCTCTTTAAATGATATCTGATGCTGTAAATAACTTCAGTGTGGTAGGAACTATGCAAAGTACAAAGAGTGATTTGGTGGGGGAAGGGGAGGAGACAATAACTTTCTCACATTCTTTGTACATGATCGAAATGTAAAATTCAGCCATTTAAAACACACACACACACACACAAAACTTTTGTTTCAGCAAAAATATTGCTATATTTTGAAAACATGCTCTTCTTTGTTTGGCAGAAGATTATTTTCCCTGTTTTAAATCTTTTGTCATCTCCTGGCTGCGGGACTGAGGTAACTACATAACAGAAATTAAACTCTTCAGTGCAAGAGACACCTTCAGGTTTGGGGATTTATTTTTTCTGTTAAATACTATCAGCTTTTCTTTTTCCTCATCTTCCCCCTCCTCCTCACACAAGTGTTTCACAAGAAGTGTGTCGAGTCCTACCCAGGTCACTTCCTCTGCGCAGGTGCTCTGTGACTCAGATGCCGAAAAGTGGCATACAAAGGAACTACCTGCTGTATTTATTTCAGCACATGGTTTCGAAATAACCCAAAGGAAAATTTAAACAGGAACATGGAAGAAAACTCCCCGTCTCACTCACTCCCTCACATGAAACACAAATCTCTACCTGTGCACAGGACAGCGGCTACCCTTTTTTCATGACTGAAATACTTTATCACCTTATTCTTTATGTCTTTGACCTTGTCCTGCTGTAGAAAAACCTAGGACTTTAATTCTTATAGCGTACAATATATGAGATTAAAAACATACACCCCCCCCCCCACACACACACACAAAACAGCACTTTCCAGGGGCAGCCGGAGAAACGGATGAGGGAGCAGCCCCATCCACGTTATTTCTGCGCACCGCCTAGCCGGCAAGGCCTCTGAGCGTCACAGCTGCCTGGGGAAGATCCTGCAGCGGTGGTGTGGGCTGGCGGTTGTGGTGGTGGTGGTGGTGGTGAGGGTTAATTCTGTGAAGGTTGAAGGACTTACAGTAATGCTGTGAAGACAGAAACATCACAGGCTTTCCTGGCAAGAGGCTCGCAGAGGGTAGGAGGGGACTGCGAAATGAACTCTCTCAGGCTTTGTCGTGTACGTTTCCCAAGGCCCGGCCTGGCCCCTTTGATAAATGACACATGTCATTCTGTCAGAGGCTGACACTGCAGCTGGGAGGGCTGGTGATGTATGACTCCACTGAAAAGGAAATCAACTTTTTGGCACCAAGTAAGACTGTGCCCTGTATAAGGATTTTGTTTCTCAAAAAGTGAAAGATAGACTTAGGATTTAAAAAAAAAAAAAAAAGTTGAAAAACAGATTGAACGACAGCTTACACTTAACATAAATTAACTCGGTAATGGTGAAATGTGCTAGCCTGTGATAAATAAAAGCTACATTAGTCAATTATTAATCACACTCCAACTTGTAGCCAAAACCCATGACTTAAATCTGAGGCCTGAGCTGCCTTACAAACAGATAAGACAGTGTTTGATAGATGTCTTGCATAGTGTAATCAGGAAGGAATCAAAGGCTTAGTGGTTTAACCAAGGGGGGTGTGGAAGGTTCTGGAAACTGAGACTGGGTAAAGTGGATAACTGGATTGAAAGCGCCCTTTCACTGGGGATACAGTATATCTTTTGACTGCTTAAAAAGAGAGAGAGAGAAGGGAGGAGGAGAGAGAGAGAGAGAGACATATCTGAATTTGGTTTAATCTTTTTTTTATATACAGGAATGTCTTGAAACTGTATTTCCCTCCCCCACCTCCCACCACCACTACTGTGTTAAATCATTTAAATCTGATCACTATTAAATGGATTCTCACCGAGACATCAAGTGTTTCAAATATGATCGTTTTGCACGGATTACAATTTAAGCATTTTATTTAATCGAATGAACTCGCATCAGGCTGCAACACATTCATGCAGACACAAGCTGTAGAGAAAAAGCACAAAGCTGCATAAACTAAATGATTCCTATTCACCCAGACTGTAAAGACAAAATAAAGGATTTCAGACAAAAAGAAAAAAACCCTAAAAATCCAAGAACCCTGGAGGGGGGAGGGGAAGAAGTGTTGCAATACCTAAAAAACAGGATTATACATATCTGAAAGGCTCAACCTGCGCATCACCTGGATGAGATGCAACCCTAGAACTGCTCTGCTTTTTGTTTATCCTCTATAGGCAGAGCAATACGATGACAACTGAACCCAAGGGTTCATCCTCTGACCAGAAACAGAACTAGCATAGCACTGAAATACCACTGCTACAAGTTCAACTGCCCTGAAATGGCTAACCTATGCTTTCTGTAGGCCCTCTGCCCAGTGGTGGCTTTCACACAAGATGCGAGTTTCACCTTCTGCCTCCCAGTGTCAATGTTCTCACATGTCCTCCACACCATCCTAAACTCTGCTTAAACGGAAAATAAAAGGTCTTAGGTGGTGCACAGATCCTTGAATAGATGTGTTTCTTCAATGAACTGTAACCTCAGGTCCTGATCTAGCAATGGGCTGTACATGGGCGCACCCCTGTGACCGCACAAAGTCAGTTGCCAGATCAGGGTCTTTGGACCGGATAAGTCGCGTTCGAATGTCAGCTGTGCTTCTACGAGCAATTAATAGAGAGCATCATTGGGAATGGAGGCGCTAAATCACACAAGTGCTGAAGTGCTTTCCTGAATCAGGCCTTAAGGAGTACTGTTATCAGCTGTAACACTGTATAAACATTTGCTTCTCAATCAGTAATTTACATATGCTTTACATCACTTCCAGTGATGTACTAATCACACTGGTGTACCAATGACTCGGTTAGAGCCCCTGAAAACTCAGACACAGAGCATAATCGTGATATGGCACAAGTGACTCCAGTTTTAACCATGACACAGAAAGGATGCAGATCTAAGTGAGGAAAGAAAATGTTCACAACATCAACCAAGAGGGACTTGATCAGACAATTTCTCCAGTCACAAAAGCACTGCAGAGAAAACCTCTGACCTTTAAAAAGAATGATTACTTTTTTTTCCTCCCCTCTCAGCATGCTGCTACTTTATACTCCATAATACGGTAACTTTTAAGTGGTTTTTTTGTGGGAGTGGGTCCTACTGTGTTCGGTGCTGTACAGACACACACGAGGAAACAAATGAGCCTTTAATGTTAATCAAGTGAAACTGCATCCTTCAGTTTACACGTGCTGTACATGCTTGGCTTTTTCAGTAATACAAAGATGAAAATAAAAAGGATGTCATCTGTAACTGTGAAAATTGCACCACTGGTTATAGCCAAAGTCTGGAGTTTGTATTCATTCATATGCACATATGTAGGTACATTTAACCACATATATATACATGTATTCCCATGTCTTCCAACCTAGCTTCAGGATTTTACGTTACAAAGCAATATATTGAAGTGGTGCTGTGGTTTGGCCAGTAAAACCAAAAGTGATTCAGTTTACCTCAGTTTTTAGAAGTAAACTAACAGTTTAGCTCAAGTAAAATCTAAAATAATCGCAACACCTGAAAATGACAGCAGTTGTCTAGATCTCAGCAGCTATATACCCACTCATCAACTTCAAGGTGGTGTAGAGTGTGCTTAACTGAAGATTTTAAAAACAACAACTGAAAAAAGCACAAATTTCAAAGTTAGTACAATAAGGAAATCCTTTGAAACCCTAACTTTAGCGACATCCCCTACACACAGTACAGCTATTTTCTCAATATATGTAAAATTTGACTATAGGAAGAAAGATAAGGAGTAGGGGGAAATGTGTATTTGAAAACATACGCACGGAGTCTGATGGTTTAGACTTCTGCCTTCTTATTGCTAAAATATAATTTTTAAGTCCATAAAATTTCAGATAGTGTGCAAAATGTTTATATATTACCAAGGTCTCCCTTTAAAAGGTTTATACTTTTACTTTATGACCTGTCCTTGATTTGACACTTCCGCTCATCAGAAAGGGATTTATAAAATAATCCTGAAGGTGAGGAACAGACATCTGTCAGGGACTGGCTGAGTTTCACTTTGCGAAATTTAAGAAGGGAGAGAAATCCTGTTAAGCTCTCTTTAGTCACCAATAGACATCAAAGGTAATAATTAAAGAAGACAGACGTCATAAAAATAAATTTATGTAGTTCTTTATAATGCACAAGCACTCTAGTGTGTAAAACATCTATTAGAGTGAAAGAAAATACAACATTCCAAATGAGTAAAAATCTGTTTTGTTTGAGTTTTTTGCCTACTTGGGTAACATTAAAAAAAAAAATACAAGTTTAAACTAAAGTCTTTCAAAACCTTTGCCATCTGTGGGTACATGAACTATGGATGACCCCGAATGATTTGCACTCTGCTCAGAATCCCTTAGAAAGCACGGGAAAAAGTATCATTAAGAATGACTGATGACTGCCAGTCATGGTTGACCTCACCCAAGCTTTGGTCTCTGCCTCAGTAATAAGCTGTCCTTTATTAGCACCAACACTCCATAAAAGGGGTGTGTTTAGTCACAGGATAGTGGCCTTCTAATGCTCATTGCTTCTCCCTGAAAGATTGATTAGTGCTCATTTTTACTGCCTTCACAGTATATACAGTGACAGTGCTGCAGAGTGTCAGGGCCTGCAATATTGATGGTAAGTACAACTACAAACTGGAGGTTTGGAAAAGGCAGAGGACTGGGAGTTCACTCCTCTTTTCAACTGGAAAACACTACTACTACAACAAAAAGAACAAAACACAAGCTAACACATGAGCTACTGATATTCTGGTATAGGATAAACGGAGGCTAGGGAATTCTGTCTCCCTGAATAAAGGCCATTTAAAATACGAATCTTAACAGCAAAGGTTTTTTTTTTTTATTTTGTTTTGAAAATGCACAGGCTTTTTTCTTTCACCTACCAGATGTTAAGACAAAAAGCATTACCCAAAAATGGATGCTTGTGTTCATTTCTTATATATTGATATTTCAGAACTGCTTTTAAGAAGTGACTTACAGCGTAGGAAAAATTTGTTGTAAGTGCCCCGATTTGCAAACTACTGCAATGTCCCTTTGCAGCAGCAGGTGCCTCTTTGAGGGTAAAAAAGAAAGGAAATGTGTCGAAAATGTGTTGGCCATGAATCTTCTCCTGCACAAACGTGCCTACATTAACATGACTTTTCTGCAGCTTTTTTTTTCTGCAACTCTCACATTTGAAGTCAATGGGAACTCTGCAAATTCCTTCAGTGAAAGTAAGATCTGAGTATAACCTGGCAGAATCATGTAATGTAGTACGAAATTCCATACAGTGAAAAGAATATTTAAAATAGAGCAAGACCCAGATGTGTTCCTTGCAAAGCATCAGCATCGTGGTGATGAAAGAGCAGGTAAGGATTCATGAACTATTTCATATTAAGAAATTCCAACCTGAACACATTACTTGGAAGAGCCGAGCCTTAACTTGATTTAAAAAGTAGAACAGAATTGAAAACAGTCTTTAAAATCGGTGCTTTAACCAGAGACTTTATAGCATATGAGGCCAGCTTAAAGTTATACTGTAGTAGTTTAATATGGAACAACTTGTCCATATGGCTCTTCCTGGGAACGAGTCATTTCATGTGTTACAGCAAGATACAGCTGAAAAAAGGCATGTTTCACTGTTCCTTGTATATAGCTGGGGACTTGGGCACAGCAACCTCATACCAAAAAGTATTACAGCAAGAGTTTACCGCATTAATAATAGGATGCCCTACTGCTGTGACACATTCTGTACTTTGAAATAAATATTAGTCACAACAGTTAGGTTTTAAATTCATATACTTTAAAGCTGAGCTGTAACTATGACACTTGCAATAGTGATGATTTGCCAATAAGGCCTATTAACTATCTTGCAAAGAGCTGCTTCTTTTATTCAGCCTGTTGTACTATCTTAACAATATCTTACATCATTTAATCATTTTAATTTATTCTTACTTTAAAAACCCCAAACACTGGCACTTGAAAACTGGATGTTGGAAATTCATAGTCACACTTTTGTGTTAGATTATCAGTTGAATTTTCTTGCATCTAATAAATAATTTCTTTTTTAATTTAAAAAGAAAAAAAAATCTGCTACATGACTACATTTTATGAGACATCATGGCCCTAATCCTATGGCACTGAAGTCAATGGCAAGACTCTTTCGTATGTAGTTCTTTCGGTCTTTGGATCAGGCCCATCCTGAAAAGCATCCATTCTTTTCTTTCACTACATTTACCTTTCACTTTGTACAACCTAAATGACATGATTAAAAAAAATAAAAAACGTAACATTAAACCAGTGTTTTTAAATCAGGAAAATTTAGTTGTAAAAAATTAAAACTGTGGCAAAAAATATTACTACTTCAAATCTTGACATTCACACAGCTCCCAATTCTTTAGGTGGTTAAAACTGACCCTGCTGTACAGACGAAAACGGAGACAATGATATGCAGCACTGTGACTATTAGCTTAGAGGGATTCTACTTGGCTATTTTCCTGCAGCATGCACTGCAATCACAATAATAAAGAAATCCTGTATTCCACCCTAATTCACTGAGAAATAGGAACGCTGGAAATCTAAAATAATTAAATCAATTTTAGGTTTTTCAGAATGGAAAGGAAGCGTCTTTTTCATATGAGCTTTGAATTTCACAAAGATACAACAGCCATGGGAGAAAAAAAAATGTCCATCAACTAAAATAAACTGTTTAGTGTTGCAGCAGTGTGGTGAACAAACAAGAGCAAACCAAAAAATGAGATGCTGGGAGAAAAAAAAATACAAAAAATAAAAATAAAAAGGTTAAACAGGCAGTCTGGATAACAGGCCTGCTCCAGAAAATATAAAAAGGAGAGGATATCCAAGTTATGGTCTGATTTTTTCTTCTTTTTCCATCTTGCTTTT